>NC_044930.1:26556650-26579830 GCF_003576645.1 Ipomoea triloba | reverse complement strand
TTTTTTTTTTTTTTTTTTTTTTTTTTTTTTTTGAAAAAAGCGTTTGTTTGTTAACTTCCCACCGCAGTACAAGTAGAACTAGTTTACGTATTGTTCCAAATAATTTGTTTACCCATCCTACTGTCTTATCTTTTACACTGTATTTATAATGGCACGTTTGGTTCGCGGAATAGGCTTGGAATGAAATATCATTCCCAGCAATAGGCATATTCCGTTGTTTGGTAAAATTTTCTATTCCCGACTAGAACAATGTTTTGGGGAATGACCTATTCCCCTTGCAAGGGGAATAGAGATTCCTAGGCCCCCTAGGTATTAAGCTATTCTTGAGTTCTCAGGAATAGCCTAATGTTGTTATTTCCAATTTACCCCATGACGTTTTGGGGAAAGATATTTCTTTTTCTAAAACGCTCCTATATATTATTTAAAAATAAAAACTTGTAACTAAGAGCAATTAAGACTCCTTAAATGAATGAGCTTTTGGCTCTTTAAGACTTCTTCATCTTGTTGTTAATTTCAAAAGAGAAGCAATGCTTCTCATATATAGAGGAACTCAAATGAGTTTCTCTTCATAAGTTACTGATGTGGGATAAAAAACTCTAATTTGTGTTTTAAAAAAATTTATTTTATATATAATTTTTTTGTATTATTATTATTCCTTTTTTCTTATTATTGTTATTAATATTATTATAAGTTTTATTTTATTATTACATAATAATAATATTAATATTATTAATAACATGAATGTTCTTCTTCTTCTTCTTGTTGTTGTTGTTATTACTACTACTACTACTACATATTTTATAATGGTATTTATGTCTTTTAAAACATATTTCATTTCTATTCCTTAAGGGGGTGTTTGGTTGGGTGTAATTTGGGGGGAGTCGTAGTTCATTGAATTGTAATTCAATGAATTTGACAACTACGGTGTTTGGTTGGAGGGAATTGCAATTCCGCGGAATTGCAATTCCCTCCAAATGGTGAATTACAATTCATGGGGGTACCCCATGAATTGTAATTCGGTGGAGATGAGGGGCATTTATATTGGTGTAAAGACCATTTTGCCCCTCCTCTCAATCCTTTGTCTTTTTTTTTTTAATTTTGAAATTATTATTATTATTATTAAAAGAATTATTATTATTATACTTATTATTATTATTATTATTAAAAGAATTATTATTCTTATTATTATTGAAAGAATTATTATTCTTATTATTGAAAGAATTATTATTATTATTATTATTATTATTATTATTATTATTACTACTACTACAACATAAGGGCATTTTAGTCATTTTGTCGCTTCTTTACCTTTCAATTCTTACCTTATTCATTGAATTACAATTCCACCGAATTACAATTCTTTTCCCCCCTAATTCCCCCTCCTCCCAACCAAATGACCTGTAAACCAACCAAATGTAATATAATTCCTAAAGTCTATTTCTTCCGCGAACCAAAGAATAGAATACAATTCATATTCTATTCCTTGCCTATTCCATTTCTTATAGAATAGCATCCCTATTACCTCAAAATTCATTCTGTGAAGCAAACGTGTTGTTAGAGTTTTATTGAGTTACCACTTACGCAAAATTCATTAATCACCCAGTACAATAGTGAACAAAGAAGTGCTAATTCATTTACTAAACACTTTTACAACCACGAGTGCTTCGTACAATGCTACCCTCCTCGGGGTTTTCACAAGCTCTTTTTTGTTACTCTAAATGGTATTTTTTGTATTTTAATAAAATAAGGTATTCGGAAAAATTTGGGAATATCTAATTCTAGAGGTCCCCGAAAAATGGCTATTCCTTGCGGAGTAGCTCATTTCTTGAAATAAGGAAATAAAACGTCAAAATGATAAATTGAATAAGTCTATTATTGATAATGTTATTTAATTTTTGACATATTTCATGAATTAAACTTGTCGTTAGTGAAACAAAAATGTTGTAAACAATAAAAAACAATGAATTCAAACTTGTGGCTAGTAACTTTATTGATTTTTCCAAGTTGGAATAATTATGGATCCATGGGACCTTAAAGTTGGGAAGAAATTTCATAGTATACATTAATTCTACTATGTAAATAGGAGACTTAGTTATTGTTTGGGAAAATTCATTATTAATTTCACGACTACTAGGTAGTTAGTTAACAGGCCAACAGTACATTACCGTAACGATGTGAGACAAAGCATATGAATAGTCTTTGTTATTAAAGAGAAAAAGTCAAACCATTTACAAAATATCCCGGGTATTTAAAAATAGGTGACTAGCCCAAAAAAAAAAAAGTTTACAAATTTAACCTATGCAACTTTCCTAAATCAAGTATTGAATTCTTTCCTAAAGTATGAGATTCTCTTTCCTAAACTGAGAATGGAAATGGGAGGATATATATGGAAGCAAATCTTCCAATATGTGTGCATTAGCCATTAAGAATGGATATATATATATAAGTCAAAGAGTAATTCTATCTTTGCTATGGGGTGTCGATTTTCACGTCGTTTGTTTTTGGTTTCCTACGGATGAAATGCAGTATTGATTCTCTACCTTAATTATAAGTCAAAGAGTAATTCTATCTTTGTCAATTAAAAGTCTTCCATAATTCTAATTCATGTTAAATCTCTTCTTTGCCCTTAATTACTAATTCTATGTGCCATTACCATATCCATGATCTTCTTATCTTAGCCGTTTATTCTTTTTGATTTGATGGGTAAGATTATTAGCCTTCCGATAACTGTATTATTATTAATATTGTATACATGCATAACAAATTAAATTAAATTAAATTTACTATACATATCCTTTGTATTCCATCAAAGAGGTCTAGTAGAGCTTTATAGCTAATTTTCATATAGTCTGGCAGCCGGTTCATTTTCCTAATGTCCCACGTAATTAAAGCCATATATAAAATGGGATAAACTTTAAATGAAGAACATATATAATTTAATTTACTCTTTTATAACAAAGACTATTGCCAAAGACCTTGTGGTCTTGAACAGATACTACATTGTAATAAAGGCAACTGTTGATTCTTACTTTGAGAAATTACCTATGAACAGATACTACATTGTAAATTGTAATGTACTGTTGGTAGTTGTGAAGTCAATAATGGCTTTTCCCAAACAATAACTAAGTCTCCTATTTACCTATGGATCCATAATTATTCCAACTTGGAAAAATCAATAAAGTTACTAGCCACAAGTTTGAATTCATTGTTTTTTATTGTTTACAACATTTTTTTTTCACTAACAACAAGTTTAATTCATGAAATATGTCAAGAATTAAATAACATTATCAGTAATAGATCAGACTTATTCAATTTCTCATTTTGACGTTTTATTCCCTTATTTCAAGAAATGAGCCGTTTCTCGGGGACCTCTAGAATTAGATATTCCCAAATTTTTTGGAATACCTTATTTTATTAAAATACAAAAAATCTCATTTAGTGTAACAAGGAAGAGATTGTGAAAACGCTGAGAAGGGTAGCATTGTACGAAGCACTCGTGGTTGTAGAAGTGTTTAGTAAATGAACTAGCACTTGTCTGCTCACTATTGTATCTTGACAATTAATGAATTTTGCGTAAGTAGTAACTCAATAAAACTCTAAGTGTAAAAGATTATACAGTAGGATGGGTAAGCAAATTGTTTGGAACAATACATAAACTAGTTCTAGTCCTAGACTCCTAGTGCAGTGGGAAGTTAACAAACAAACGCAAAAGCAAGAAATAGGCAAAATTATAAATAAGAAAAAAAAAAAAACTATCTTCCTTAAAAAATGATTTTCTAGACTTGCACCAATATTTTACACTCAAGTATAAGTTTGAAATTCTTTACCATACAACATGCTGCTTAACAAAAAAAATAAAAAATTAGTGATGCTAATTAAGTGACCCCATAGAATGTATATTGCCATCATCTTTGCTAATTAGTGATGCTAATTAAGTGTACAAATGATACACATTTGGACCCTTATTTATTATCTTAATTATTGTTCAAAACATAGGTTAATTTATTTTGTTAGATTGTATTAGGTTCTGGATGTAAGTCAGGAGTTTCTACTAAGGGTGGGCGGTTCGGTCTTCGGTTCGGTTTTTTCGGTTTCGATTTCAGTTTGAAAAAATTAAATCATTCGGTTTAAAATTAGAGTTCGGTTGGGTTTGTTTGAAACGGTTCGGATTTAATTCGGTTTGATTTACGGCCCCCGAATTTCAACATTTTCTAGGCGACAAGGCGGTCGGGGGGCGTCGCGACTTAAGGGAGCGCCGTAATAACTATGCATGAAACATCACATAACCCAATTCAAGGTCTAATATCTAAATAGTAAATATCAATATAACAAATTAACAATTCAAGCAAATTAAAATAAAAAATAAAACTGAAATTAAAATTCAAGAATTGAAATTATGAATTTTCAGTTCTGGAATTTTAATTTCAGTAAACTGGTTCCATTTTGGAAATATATATATATATATATATATATATATATATATATATATATATATATATAGAGGGATGCACTCCCATGCGAACTGCCGCCCGGGTAAGAAATGAGAACGCTTTAATGCTGTCTACGTGCCCAAATCAACGAATTAGATGCAATTTTAAAAAAAAAACGACGTGGTGGCATTTTCGTAAATAACTGGAACTTTGGTGCACCTAGTTTCAATTACAAGTGCACCTATCGTTTTTTGGAATTCATAGAGACCAGTGGTCAAGTTTTGTCAACTATCGTTTGTCTGAAAAATCTAAGGTAATGTTTCTAATATTTGTTTGCTTATTATTGTGGTCATATTTACCTAATGTATTAATATTATACTCTATTATTAGGAAATGTGCAGAAAAAATGCTGAAAGTAGGAAACACCAAAAAATTGCACATACTTGTGGATCAAAGAGCTTTGCTAGGAGAAGGGTTGAGATAGTACTTCATTTTTTTTTTTTTGCAATTAACTAAGTTGAATGTTTATTTTTTTCTAAATTACTAACAATTTAATTTTCACACAAGGAAATTGAGCTCGGGCACAGTGTTAATCGCTCAGAACTATGGATTGATACCCACAAAGTACAAAGAGGGTCATCTATTAATGAAGAATGTAAAATTATCACTGTAAGTATGCTTTAATTTATTTTGAATAGGGTTAGATGTTACACTTCAAATTGATATTTGTTTAATACATGAAAAAATTAGAAATGAAATGAATCAAGACTCATCTTCTCAATCACAATCTATTTCACAAGATGACCCTCTTGGCAAAGCCTTTGGAAAAGAACACCCCGGACGTGTTCGTGGGTTAGGTTTCGGACCATGCCCATCTAAGGTGTTTAACAATACTTCAAGCTCATCTAATGATAATCAAATGAAAGAGTATGTGGCCAATTTGGAGAATGAGTTAGCTGCAACTAAAGCTCAATTGCAAGTTCAAAATGATATGCAAAAGGCCATGGGAGGAGCTCTTGTTGCTATTTTGGAAAAAACTTTTGGCAAAGTTCCTGAACAATTTTTTACCTTGCTTAACCAAACATCTCAACCAGTAAGTACTTTTGTTATGCATCCCTTCCTCCTAGTAAGTTGCTGTATTTTATTTGTAAATGGTTGGTTTTGAGATGCGCGAATTGAGTTTCAAGATGGTTTGATGTATTTGTGTGGTTAAACTCTGCGTTTACATATTTGATTTGTAATTAGTTGATTTGTAATCTAGGTACCCGATCAAGGAAGCAAGCACCAATCTTCACAAGGGAGTGGAAAGCAATATTCATCCTCTAGTAATCATGTTAATGGACAATCTTCTACATGATTACTACAATATTTTTCCATGGAGGCAACTGTAAGTAGTTTCATATTTTATTTTAATGTTGACTGATGTTGTGTACTTCTTTGGTTGTGTGTTATAGTGCTTGTTGATTCATTCTGATCTTTAGTGCCTTGATCATAATTTGCTGAAATGAGAGTGTATTAACTCTGCGATTACCCTTTAACTACTAGTAAGCCAAGAAGCTTATTTGATTCTTAAACTTTGGAGAAATGAACTCATATTATATACTTGTTGTAACTGTCTAATGTGAGTGATTGTCAAAGACTCAAGATTGAGGTTTTGATGAGAAACTGCAAATGTGCATTCCGCCATACAAATGTTTTTTGCTGTTTTGGTCTTATGGCATGGTGATTAGTTTTCCTCGAACTATTCAGTTGCCCTCCTTTGCTGCCTGCTTGTTTCTCCCATCTCTAATTTGCAACATTTTTAAGTTCTATTTTTCTCTAATCTTTTACAATTCGAGTTTCAAGGGTGGGAAGGGCTTAGTGTAAAGGGAAATGTAGAAATAGCATTGAGAAAGGTTGGGTTGAGCAATGAAGGCTACAATGAGTTATTTCATGTATTAGAGAGTATTTATTTTTATTACATGGTGTTTTGGCAGGTTTGGTTGCTGCACATCTAATGTTGAGAGTAGCAGGCTTGTTGAGGAATTGCAAGGAATTAATATGTAGCCTACGGGTCATGTGCAGAGTTTTTAATTGTGTAGGGATCACTTGTTGTTATTAAAAATACTATTGAATATTGTGTTCAAAAATCACTTGTTATCAAAAATTACTAGCTATTAATTAATATTATCGACGAATAATATTATTGAATGTTATTATTTGAATGTTACATAGAGTTTATTTGTGATTACAATACACATTTGAATATGAAGATTTTTGAAGAAATATAATTAAATGATAATTATTTAGCGACACTTAGTTATGAAAACAAAAAAAATAATTTAGCGACACTTAAATAACCGCCTCTAATATTTTAAAAAATAAATAAAGATACATATTTAGCGACATTTAATAACCACCACTAAGATTTAAATGAACAAATAAATAGATATATTTAGAGGCGGTTTTGAAACCGCCGCTAAAAGCAAAAGTAAAATACATCACTTTTAGAGGCGGTTATAAAATCGCCGCTTAATGCAATGCTGGTCAAGAATTCCCACACTTGTCTAAAACCGCCTCTAAATCTTTCGCGACACACTATTTAGACACGGTTGAAAAACCGCTTCTAAACAACTTAGTGGCGGTTGTGAACCGCCTCTAAATAATAAATTAACCGCCTCTAAATAACCTTTTTTGTGTAGTGAATATTTGATGTTATAATTTATATAATTTTATATCGATCCAAATATTCTTAAAATATTATAGCAAATCCATTCCGTGCAACGCATAGGCGAAAATACCAGTTTAATTAATATAATAATATGTGAGGCAAGCTAGCTAGCTGGTGAAGAACTGAAGTGCAAGGCAGCAGTATTTATACTACTACACACCAGTTGTTATACCATGAACGGGGTCTACCTTGAAAGATAGACTCGGTCAGATCCAAACACACAAATTACATACTGAAGATTTACAATTTACCTTTTACAAAATTGTAAATATTCAATAGGTAAATTGTTTATTTTGAATTCAGATCCACCTTGCAAAGTGGCCACGAGTCCATAGAATAATTTGCCACTCCACACTTCCTAGTCCTAACATGCATGCCTAAGAAAAATTTCGTCAAAATAATTAAGACACACAACAAATTTCAATAAACTAATACGAAATATCTACAGCCGCCAAGAGTTAAGCTCTGTTTGATAGAGCTTATTTAGGAGCTTATGGGGGTGTTTGGTTATTGGCTTATAAGCCAAATTTTAGCTTATTTGATCAAGTTTAGTTGTTTGACCAATCAATAAGCTATTTTGAAGTGTTTGGTAAATGGTTTATTGGCCTTGGCTTATTGGGCCAATAAGCTGAAAATTGAAAAGCTAATGAATGTAGCTTTTTGTATTAGCTTGTTGGGAACAATGGGTATATTGACTATTTTATCCTTTGAAATCAACGTGATTTACTTTTAAATGGGTGGTGTGTTTGTTATTTTATAATAATAATAATAATAATAATAATAAACGGGTGATGGGTTTGTTATTTTTAAAAATAATAATAATATTAGAAAATAAATACGTAATAAAATTGTTTTAGAATACTCGTATAATTTAATAAGAGTTAAATAAACAAAAATAATTAACTTATGCCCTTAAAAAAAGTATAGATATCCAAATTTTATAATTATTTATTAATAAGAGTTTATCTTCTTGTTATATTTAAAGGTTGAAATAATACAATACACTCATACCCTTGAATGGCATTTTACATTCAATCAGCTACTAGTAAACAGCTAATTTACCAAACAGTTTTTTATAACCAGCTAATATAACCAGCCGGTCAAACCAGTTAACGCAACCAACCATCAACTACTAGCTAAACCAACCAGCTATCAGCCGCTTGCCAAACACCCCCTATAGCTTATTTTAAGATACTAATAAGCTATAAGTTCTTTTTGGTAATGTTCTCAAAATAAGCTAGTAGCTTAAAATAATAGTTTATTTTGAAACGTTACTTGGGGTAGCTTTTCAAAAATAAGCTAGTAGCTTTTTAACTTTTTTCCATCTTTATCCTTATTATTTTAAATAAATGACATCCTTTTACTCCTCTCAATTAAAACCCTTTTGACATTTTCTTTTTCATTATGTTCGGTAGTAATTTCAGTTTGACATTTGTGTTTGAACATTAATTTTTGTATGAACTAATCTTATGAATTATAAACATTTTTTTTACTTTATATATTTTCAAATGTTATTTCTTTATATTTTATTTAAATATATTGATTCATTATTTTATATTTTAATATATAAGCAAACCTATTTAAATTTAAAATTATTTAAATTGTATGAAGATGTCTTTTTTAGTCTTTTTACATTTATCAGCTTATCAAAAAGCTAATTTTACCATACACTTTTATGCATAACAGCTAGCTTAACAGCTCTTCAGATTTCAACTTCGAGCTTATAGCTTTTCAGTTTTCAGCTACTTTTCACCTTTCAGCTACTTTTCAGCTAGGTTTGCCAAACATAGCCTTAGTAAAATTCCAATACGTAATTAAAGTGCACGAGGTTGCGCTGCGTTAATTGATGAAGAAATAATGCTACAAGCTGGAAGCAACCAAGCCAACCAAGTTCATTATACATTGACTTAGTAATTATAAGGTTTTAAGTTTAATTACAACTTTTTTTTTTGAAAAATTTAAACCGTCAATTTGAAAAAATAGAAATAGATCTGAGCCGTTCATATAAAAATATCAACGAATCAGATGTAATTTAAAGGTAAAATGTCATAACATTTTTGTTAATAACTCAAACTTTAAGTAATGCAAGTAAAATGTGTTAAAAGTACAAGCAACAAATGTAAATGTGCAAGTAAAATTACTTAAAGTGCAACTATTTACACTTAATCATTACATATACGACATCAGTTTGTTATAAAACTATCGTAGACGTCGATTTGCTAAAAAACTGACGTCATATAATTAGTGATTAAAAAAATTAACAGATGATATAACCGCTCAACAGAAAGACTAATCTACCCTTTCTGTTGAGCAGTTATTAGTCTTTCTAGTTGAGAGTTAGTTGCAACCAAATTCCCGCCTAATCTTCCATATAAAGCTTTCTGTATACCCATTTATGAGAATAAGATCATTTTTCCATTCCTCTCTTCATGCGCTCCCTAAATCCTCTTCTTGCTTTAGCTCTCTGTATTAGGACTCTCTGAGTTTGAGTCACGTTAGGACTAGCTATCCTACTCTACCTGAGACTCCCCTTGTATATATATCTCCTATTCCTCATCATTGTAATTGTTCAATTGAATCAATACAATATTCAGTTCTCATCTGGTATCAGCTAGCCTAGGTTTATTTTCTAATGGCTGACGGCTCTGTTAATTCTTCTGAACGGACCGTTTATGATGCAGCTATTTCTTTTGCGGTTTCTTCAGCAGCCGCTTCTCTATCTGCTGCGCATCACTATGTTAGCATTAAGCTAACGAACAAGAATTTCTTGTTTTGGAGGACGCAGGTTATTCCGTTTCTTCATGGGCACGACCTTATGGGTTTCGTTGATGGCACGAACTCTTGCCCTAATCGTTTTCTTCCCGTTTCTGAAGGCTCCTCCGCTGCTGCTACTCTACCCAACCCGCTGCATGCTCCATGGGTGCGCCAAGATCAGGCGGTCCTTAGCATGTTAATCTCTTCACTTTCGTCGGAAGTTATGTACCTCGCAATTGGTTGCACTACGTCGCGTGATCTCTGGTTGGCGCTTGAGCAGGCTCTCGCTTCTTCTAGTCAAGCTCGGATTATGCATATTCTTGGACAGCTGCAAACAATACGCCAAGGTGATGCCTCCGCCGTCGACTACATTGCTCGTGCGCAAGTTATGGTGGAAGATCTAGCTCTTGTTGGCCGTGCGGTTCCTTTGGAGGATCAGAATATGTATATTTTTAGAGGTTTACGTCCAGAATATCACTCTATCGTAGCCTCTTTGAATGTTCGAGGTCAGCCGGTGCGTCTTCCCGAACTCGCTGATCTCCTTGGCTCGCATGAGTTCGCTACCGGTGATAGCTATGGCAGTGTTCCAGCCCCTGCAGCTGCGGCTTTTGTTGGCCAGTGTGGTAGTGGAGGTCGGTCGCGGTCTTGGCGTGGCGGATCGAATCGCCGCGGTGGGAATCAGTCACGTGGTGGTGCTGTTTTCACCGACCAGTAGCAACAGCAGGGCGGTGGTGTGCAGCGTGGACGTGGCTCGCATAGCGGTGGCAGGTCACGTGGGCGACGTGGTGGTAATTGGCATCCTCAATGCCAATTATGTGGCAATTATGGCCATCTTGCACCAGCCTGTTTTTCTTTAATTGGCCGTGGACTCCAAGCTCATTTAACAAATGCTGAGGATGCGCCGAATCTTGTGTCTGACTCGCATCTTTGGATTCCAGACACTGGGGCGACAAATCATGCGACCCCTGATATTGCTGCGCTCTCTACATCTAAAGAGTACACTGGTGGTGATGCTCTTCGAGTTGGTGATGGTACAGGTTTGCTTATTAGTCATACTGGTCATGCTTCTTTTTCTACCCCGTCTAAAGTATTTAGGATGTCTGATATTTTACATGTTCCTGGTTTGTCTTCCTCTCTTTTATCTGTGCAACGCTTTGCAAAAGATAATAAAGTCTTTTTTGAGTTTCATCCATCCTTTTTTGTTGTGAAGGATATAGCAACCAAGGCAATTCTTCTTCGCGGCAATAGTTGCGGTGGTCTCTACACGCTGCCCATTCCGAAAAACAGTCCCTGTGCGTTTATCTCGTCCCGTGCTTCCTCTTCCGTATGGCATGATCGTTTGGGACATCCTCATCAACGAGTCTTAGATCATATTCTTCCTTTTTGTTCTTTTAGTGGTTCTAGTCGCAATAATCGTTGTACTTCTTCTTCGTGTTCTGCGTGTCAATTGGGCAAGTCTACTCGTTTCCCTTTGCCACGTGTAGACTCTGTTAGTTCGAATATTCTTGATTTGATTTATACTGATATTTGGGGACCAGCTCCTGTTTTGTCTTCTTCTGGTTATCGTTATTTTGTTCTTTTTGTTGATGACCATTCTCGTTACACGTGGTATTATCCTATGAAATTGAAGTCTGACTTGTATGCCATTTTTGACAAGTTTCGTGCCTTAGTTGAACGGTCATTTAATCGCAAAATTAAGGCTAGTCAGTCGGACTTAGGAGCTGAATACAAAAAGTTACATATTGTTCTTCTTCAGTTAGGGATTAATCATAGAAAATCTTGTGCCTACACTCATGAACAGAATGGTCGTGTTGAGAGGAAGCACAGGCATATTGTCGAAACTGGTCTTACTCTTATGGCTCGTGCTTCTGTTCCATCTCATTTTTGGGACTTTTCTTTTGAAACTGCTGTTTACTTGATTAATAGAATGCCATCAAGTGTTTTGCTGAATTCCAGTCCTCATTTATTGTTACATAAATCTTCTCCCTCATACTCTTTTCTTCGTGTGTTTGGTTGTCTTTGTTATCCTCACTTGCGTCCTTATAATCGTCACAAAATGTCGTATCGGTCATCTCCTTGTGTCTTCTTAGGTTATCCTGAGTCTTTTAGGGGGTACAGATGCATGGACTTAACGACTAATAAGATTTATATCTGCAAACATGTACACTTTGACGAGAATGTGTTTCCCTTTGTTAGTAGGGTTGCTGTGCCATCTCCTCCCTCTGTGCAAAAGCTGTGGGCTGAATCGGTTTTACAGGTATTGCCATATTCTCTTGTTGATCCTGCTCAGGCTGATTCTCCTGTCACCACCACTGCTACTCCTACTCGTCAAAGAGGACGACCCCGTGGCAAGTCCACACGTCCGACTGTTCGCTCCCATGCAATGGCTACGAGGAGTCGGTCTGTGGCTCCACTTTTGGCTCTCTCTGCTCAGGCCTGTCCTACCGATCCCACTTGCTACACTCAGGCAGTTAAATTTTCTGAATGGCAAGAGGCAATGGATCAGGAGTTCAATGCACTTTTGCACAATCAGACTTGGGTTCTAGTTCCTCCTCGCCCAGGTATGAATGTGATTGGGTGTAAGTGGGTTTTTCGTACTAAACGTAAAGCTGATGGTTCAATAGAGAGGCATAAGGCGAGACTTGTGGCGAAAGGGTTTAATCAAGTTCCTGGTTAGGACTTTTTTGACACCTTTAGTCCGGTTGTGAAACCCACTACAGTCAGATTGCTTTTGAGTTTGGCTATTTCCTCAAGTTGGGTGGTTAGGCAGCTTGACGTACACAATGCATTTTTGAATGGTGATTTGGCTGAGACTGTTTATATGCGTCAACCACCCGGGTATGCTGATGCTCAATTGCCTGATCACGTTTTTCTGTTGAGGCGTTCCTTATATGGCTTAAAGCAAGCTCCACGAGCTTGGTTTAATCGGCTGCATACTTTTTTACTCTCTGTTGGGTTTATAGCTTCAAAGACTGATGTGTCATTATTCTATTACTCTCGTGGTTCTGCATGTGTGTATCTTTTAGTATATGTTAATGACATTTTGGTAATGGGGACTGATGAGCTACTAGTGTCTGATTTACTCTCTAAACTGTTTAATGCTTTCAAAATTAGAGATCTTGGTGAACCTGGTTTCTTTCTTGGAATTGAGCTAGTCCAAACTAACAATGGTGTTATTCTTTCTCAGCAACGATACATGTCAAACATCTTGAAACGGGCTGGAATGACTGATTGTAAACCTCTCGCCACTCCTATTTCTACATCGAAAACTCCATTGCTTAATTCAGATTCATATGAAGATCCAACGAAATACAGGAGTTTGGCTGGTGCTCTCCAGTATCTCACAATTACACGGCCAGACTTATCCTTTGCGGTCAATCAATTGTGTCAACATATGCATGCTCCAACATTGTCTCACTGGGAGCAGCTAAAACGAGTGCTCAGGTATGTCAAAGGCACCCTCTCATTCGGCTTGCGTGTAACTCAGTCAAATTCTAGAGAGCTTCATGCTTTCTCTGATTCTGACTGGGCTGGTTGTCCTGAGGACCGTAAATCTACTAGTGGGTATGCAGTGTTTCTTGGCACCAATCTTATCTCTTGGGTGTGCAAGAAACAGAAGACAGTTGCAAGATCATCCACGGAAGCTGAGTATAAAGCCTTGGCTGATGTTTGTGCTGAGGTCATATGGATCATGTCCTTGCTGCGTGAGATCAAAATTGATGGCATCCTTACTCCCAAATTATGGTGTGACAATCTTGGTGCTACTTATATGTGTGCGAATCTAATTTTTCATGCAAGAGCTAAGCACGTGGAGATTGACTACCACTTTGTTAGAGATAGGGTTGCCAATGGAGATATTCAGGTTAACTTTATTTCCACAAAAGATCAATTAGCTGATATCTTTACAAAAGCTTTGCCTAGTCCTAGATTTTCTTTTCTTAGGGACAAGCTTCAGGTTAGTAGTTTACCCTGCGCTTGAGGGGGAGTATTAGGACTCTCTAAGTTTGAGTCACGTTTGGACTAGCTATCCTACTCTACCTGAGACTCCCCTTGTATGTATATCTCCTATTCCTCATCATTGTAATTGTTCAATTGAACCAATACAATATTCAGTTCTCATCCTCTGCTACCAACTCCATCAAAAATATTTTAAAAAATAATATAATCTATGACGTCGATTTTTATAAAAAAAAAAAATCAATGTCGTATATAACATAAAAAAAATAGAATAGAATATACGATGTCAATTTTTTATAAAACCAAAACAGTATATTATATTCTTATTTTTATTTTTTTTGCATGTGATATACAACGCCGATTTTTGTTTAAAAAAAAAAAACCGACGTTAAATTATTTTTTAAAACAATGATAAACTTATTTATCGTTTTAGCATCGATTTACTAAAAAATCGACGTTATATGTTATTTCTGTAGTAGTATTGAATGATGAAATTATTTATTAAATGGATAAATAACAATATTTTAAAATGATGACTAATTATGACAAACAAATAAAAGTTGTAATGTGAGTATGTGATAAAATTAAAACAGTACGACTATATGTGATAATGTCACAATAGAGTTAAGGACTAAAAGAGAAATTTGATTTTTAAAATTAAAATTTCAAGAAAAAAAAATTGCTTGACTTATCAATCATGAGGATTTGCATTTCACTACTTAACAATTATTGCGGAAAAGAATTTAAATTGTTGTCAAAGTTGGATGAGACTAGTTTATTGATTTTTCAAGCTAAGTATGAATTAAGGGTCGATATGACGCAAAACAAAAACAAAACAACAATTAAAATTCATACTACAACACAATTTCTACCACGTGAATGGAGAAGTTGACATGAGTTTGATTATTCAATATGCATTTAGTGGGGTCACTTAACTTCCATAGTCCGCTGTCCTGTTTTTACTAAAATCTTACTCTTGTAACGACTTTTAGGCCGGCTATAGAAATTCAATCAAGAAAACCTCATTCGTTCTTCAATTTGATGTTGACACTTTCATTGAGATCCTCAGGATGAAGGTAACATATCATATCTTGTCACGTTAGAGAGTAAACGTGAGTGAGTAAAAAATGGGAGTCCATGTAGTAAAACTCAATTACATCAAACATTGCCTACACTGCCGTTGTTGACGATGTATCAATATTTTAACTATATACTGAAGATAGACCAACTTAGCAAATTAATTAGCAGAGTTAGTTGATGCTCATGAGTCATGATACAATTTTGCAACTCATGAAAATTGACAAAACAAAACTTTGAAAAATTACGTACAAAAATTAATTTGACAATTCCAACATGCATGCACTTAACTTTACAAGATAAGCTCAAACTCCCACTAAAAGCTAGAAATCATCCATCACTTATCATGACTACTGCTTTCATGCTGTCATTGTGTTTTTCATTATAATGCATTGTTTTTAGGGAGAATATATTCCAGTAGGAAAATACTCTTTAGGGAGAATATATTCTAGTAGTAATATAAATTCTCCTTAGGGAGAATATCATTCTTTAAGAAAAATAGTTTAATTTATTTATAATTTTTGGGCATATATGCATACTAATTAACTAAAGTGTGTTGCCCAATTAAATAAATGTCCAGCAATAAAAAATGTAAAATTACATTTTAGTCATTTACACTATCAAATAATTATTTATAGTTATACAATATTTTACTTTATTTTATTAAAACTTAAAGACATAAAAGAGAAAAAATTAATATTTTTAACCATCATAAGATTTGAGTTAAAAGTTTTAGAACCATGCTAGAAGTGCCTAAAAAACCATTATATTGTTTCCACTCCTTCATATTAGAATAATATTCTTTAGATTTTGATGATTCTAACAAAATGTAAAGTATTTTAGGATCTCCAAAATTCTATTGTAATTCTTGTTTAATAGGATAATTTGTAAAGGCCAAAATAAGACATAGTATATTCGTTCAAAATTCTATGCAACATATTTTGTCCAAAAGATCCTCACTCTATTTGACATAATTAAGTTCCTCACTCTATTTACTCTTATTAAATTAATTAATAAATAAATTAGTAGCTAGAACAAAAAATGATACATATGTATTTCTTTAATTTAGAATTATGTGTCTACAATACCTTTATTTGAAAAAATTATTCATTATCAAAAAATTAAATTAAATAAGAGAAATAATTTCATTAGTTATATTGTCTTTATTTTCTCTCATGCAAAGATTCTTTACATTCAAATTTATCAATTGATATTACATTGTCCATTATCTTATTTTTACAATATCTTGTAATTAAATATCAAAGTTATAGTACAAAATAATGTTATATATTTATTTACCAAGTATTTTATTAATACTATGAAAAAAGATTTTAAAATAATTTGAAGCTAATTATATTAACTACTTGGGGATTGGTTGACAAAGATAGTACTCAAATAACCCAACAAATTGAAGCGGAATCGCTCTATTTTACTCTTATTGAATTAAATAAATTAGTAGTTACACCAAAAAATGATAAATATGCATTTCTTTAATACCATGAATAAAATAAAAAAGAATAGTTTGAAACCAATCATATTAACTATTTGGGGGATTTGTTGACAATGAAATTTCTCAAATAATCCATTACCCAGCAAATTGAAGCGAGAAACTACCTTTAAATATTTTTGGAATATATAATATTTTAAAATTTCAAATTTTTATTAATTTATTTAATCTTTTTTCTTAAACTATGGATTTCTTTATCCACAATAACTTAGTCAACAATAATGGTTGAACCAAATGAACCCCAAGCATAACACCTAAAGGAAAGTCCATAGCTCCTATATCATAATCTTATTGCATGACGTTGTCATCTATGCTGCCAACAATAACCGAATTGCAAATAACACACTACCAACAAAAAGGAAGAGAACAAATAGTAAAGATGAAAATAATGACAATGTTACTCAGAAGAGAATTAAGAACACTTAGAAAAATTCAAATGAAAAGTAGTATTTATTTAGACTATCAATTTTAGACCAAATATTTAAACTATCGATTTTACAAGGTTGCAAACATTTATTTTAGTAATAATTATAATGAATTTTCTATATTATCTTGGATTCATATACTTTGAGTTAGATATTTAAATAAAAAAAATTTGACATTCAATTACCCATGTATAAACTTCTCATATATAATCTTGCATTGATATACTTTCAAATATTTATTTAAATATAAACATTGGGCATTAACCCATTCGCGCAATGCGCGTATAAAACTAGAATTTTTCATCAAATTGAGTTCTTGGTATTTGTCTTGGTGGTGGATCATTATAGTCATCATATGCCTTATCACCATATTGAGGTCTTGATGACACCATGACAGCATGAAAGCAATAGTCATGATAAGTGATGGATGATTTTAGCTTTTAGTGGGAATTTGAGCTTATCTTGAAAAGTTAAGTGAATGCATGTTGGAATTGTCAAATTCATTTTTGTACGTAATTTATCAAAGTTTTATTATGTCAATTTTCATGAGTTGCAAAATAGTATCATGACTCATGAGCATCAACTAAGTCAGTTAATTAATTTGCTAAGTTGGTCTTGAGTATATATATGGTTAAAATATTGATACTATTTCGAGCGGTAAGTCGGTAACTGATACATCATCAACACAGACAACATGGGCAATTGAAAATCGACCCACTCAAAATTTTATTTAAACATTATTTTTAATATTTCAGTTACAATTTAAAGCGTAGTGTCACACACACACTTGATGTTATAAGTTAATTCTCATATAACATTAGAGTTTATTTTAAGTGTACCTGAGTTTAAGCTTTTCAGGCTCGTTTTGAGAGAATTTCTATCCATTTTTGACTCGATCAAAATTGAAAGTAGACCAACTCAAAATTATACCACAAAATTGTCATTTAAAATGTCATTATAACATGAATGAAGTAAGTTTCTTTAAAAAAAAATTGTCATTTTAAGCTAATTTTTCAATATGAAAAATGCATGCTTTTAATTTAGCTTGGCAAATGAAATTAACCTAGTGCACATGCCCTCTAATAGTGGCGGCATATTTTCCTTGTCACAGACCAAAAAAAAGTCTTGTTTAGCCTTGCTCTACCATTTTGATCGGAATGGCATCATCCGGCATCCTGCACAGTGCATGGTAGAATAGGCATGACTCTGAAGTTAGGGTCTAACTCCACCACAAAAGTTAATTAACTTATTAGTTTAGATTTAATATATCCAAGTTTTATATATTCATTAGCTCAAATTCTCATTAGTAATTAATGTGAGATACATTGAAATTATGTACAACTGATACATTAGACATGACATAAATGACCGCAATATAATATTATTAATCGTTGGAAGAAAGAATGAGGTTATCTAATTTAAATAAGGTATCATTTCATTAATTGGTTTTTATCCCTCTTCATTTTATTGCCTCCTCATTCATCTCTCCTCATTCCATTACCTACTTCATTGCCACTCTTTTTTTTATTTTTTATTTTGAGTACTACTGACTCTGTTACAATGTAGTATCTATTCATTGCCACTCTTAAGATCAACAACCTTGATTTTTTGTTTTTTTTTTTATTTTTAAAAACTTTATTATGATTTTCAAAAAAAAAAACTTTATTATGATTATAGGTTCATACATAACGTCATAACCAAACATTATTACATCAATATTGATAATCATTCTAATTTCATTCTACTAGCAAAGCAAAATACGTTCATCAAAACCTATTCGAATTACCTAATATTTAATTCTAATTGCAATTCAGATTCCCATGTTCAAACCCAATACACCCTTAGTAAAAGAACAGGACAGTGGACGATGGATGTTAAGTACGTCACCCCACTAAATGTATATTGAACGTATAAACAAACTCATGTCAAATTTTCCATTCACGTGGAAGAAAGTGTTCTAATATGATTTATTTTTAATTTTTTTTTTCTGTGTCATATCAAACCTTAATTCATGCTTGAAAAATCAATACACTAGGTATTCTGACTAGTCTCATCATGCATATGATCTGTTTTTTAATTGTTAATATATATATATATACATGTATATATATATATGTATATGTATATATATGTATATGTATATATATATATATACACATATATATAGAAGTTGGCTCGTATGCGGACTCTAGTTTAGATGCGGTCATGTGGCCTAATGTTTACCGCTGGATTCGCTCAATCTAACGGTGATAGGACTTTCTTGATTTTGGAATGTTTATTTCGCATTTAGTAAGTATGGGGTGTTTTGGTAATTACATTTAATATTCACGCGCATGCATATAAGTCCGTTTATTTAGTTAATCAATACCGCGGATTGTAGGAGATCGTCGTATCGGGGAGAAGATCGCGATTGCAGAAGATCGCGATTGGAGAAGATCGCAGATTTCGGAGGCTATCGCAGCTGGAGGAGATCGCGATTGGAGCTTGGTATGTCGTTGTGTTTCCGGCGTGTTTATAATCGGCTTGTTTATTGGTATTAAGTTTTACGGATTTTGAAATATGTTTCAATTCTGTAGTTCAATTCTTTGTTATTGTTGTGTGGTTTTGATGTTTTTTGATCTGTTTATGTTGTAATGGTGGTTTTCGGCAATGTGATATTATTTTCCGGTGGTCTTGGATGGTGGTATGTAATAGTTTGGTTGTGTGTTTTGTAGGAGATATGGTGTTATGTAATAGTTTGGTTGTGTGTTTTGTAGGAGATATGGTGTAATTCTTGGTGAATTGTGGTGTATAAGTAGTTGTTGTTATGGTTTGGAGTTATCCGATATTATGATGTGTATTGGTTGTTATGGTTTGGAGTTATCCGATATTATGATGTGTATTGGTGCGTTTTGTTATACATTGTGGTGTTTTTATGCTGGTATGGATTTGTAATATTTTTTTCATTCTGTTATATTTGCATTGTTTTAATTGGTGAGTAGGTTTGAATATGGACTCTGCTAGTGGTGGTTGTGATGAAGGTTATTCCACAGACATTGGTGTAGAAGGTAGTGCATGTGATATGGAAATATCTCCTGGCATGACTAAGTATTGGCGTCCAAACTGTGCTGAAAGTTTGAAGCCTCACGTTGGGCAATAGTTTGTTTCCTTGGATACTGCTTTTGGTTTTTATAAACAATATGCTGGCTCCGTGGGTTTTGATTGTAGGCAGAGCACAACTCGGAAGGGTAGGGATGGCGGTGTTGTTTTGAAGCAGGTTGTATGTAGTCGTGAGGGGTTCAAGAAGAGTTCGTCTAGTACTTCTTCTACCACACAAAGCAATGTTGTGAAGCGACGTAGGTTGACAAATAGGGTTGGGTGTAAGGCTAAAGTGGTGTTTAAGGTCATTCCTAATGGTTGCTATCGTGTGCATTTTTTTGAGGAACACCATACCCATTCTATGTGTTCAATTATTGCTAAGCAATTTTTAAAGGTTAATCGTAATCTTGATGCTGGGCATCAACTTTTTGTTGCAAGTTGTGTTCGAGCAAACATTGGTCCTACTCGGTCGTATAGGTTGTTTAAGGAGATTGTTGGTGAGTATTCTAATGTTGGGGCTACAGGTGTGGACTTTAAAAACTTCAAACGTGATTTGATGGCGTACATTTTAAATGGTGATGCTCAATTGTTCATAGATACATTGTTTAAAAGGCGTGGCATGAAAGCAATAGTCTGATAAGTGGATGGATGATTTTAGCTTTTAGTGGGAATTTGAGCTTATCTTGAAAAGTTAAGTGAATGCATGTTGGAATTGTCAAATTCATTTTTGTACGTAATTTTATAAAGTTTATTATCAATTTTCATGAGTTGCAAAATAGTATCATGACTCATGAGCATCAACTAAGTCAGTTAATTAATTTGCTAAGTTGGTCTTGAGAGTATATATATGGTTAAAATATTGATACTATTTCGAGCGGTAAGTCGGTAACTGATACATCATCAACACAGACAACATGGGCAATTGAAAATCGACCCACTCAAAATTTTATTTAAACATTATTTTTAATATTTCAGTTACAATTTAAAGCGTAGTGTCACACACACACTTGATGTTATAAGTTAATTCTCATATAACATTAGAGTTTATTTTAAGTGTACCTGAGTTTAAGCTTTTCAGGCTCGTTTTGAGAGAATTTCTATCCATTTTTGACTCGATCAAAATTGAAAGTAGACCAACTCAAAATTATACCACAAAATGTCATTTAAAATGTCATTATAACATGAATGAAGTAAGTTTTTAAAAAAAATTGTCATTTTAAGCTAATTTTCAATATGAAAAATGCATGCTTTTAATTTAGCTTGGCAAATGAAATTAACCTAGTGCACATGCCCTCTAATAGTGGCGGCATATTTTCCTTGTCACAGACCAAAAAAAAGTCTTGTTTAGCCTTGCTCTACCATTTTGATCGGAATGGCATCATCCGGCATCCTGCACAGTGCATGGTAGAATAGGCATGACTCTGAAGTTAGGGTCTAACTCCACCACAAAAGTTAATTAACTTATTAGTTTAGATTAATATATCCAAGTTTTATATATTCATTAGCTCAAATTCTCATTAGTAATTAATGTGAGATACATTGAAATTATGTACAACTGATACATTAGACATGACATAAATGACCGCAATATAATATTATTAATCGTTGGAAGAAAGAATGAGGTTATCTAATTTAAATAAGGTATCATTTCATTAATTGGTTTTTATCCCTCTTCATTTTATTGCCTCCTCATTCATCTCTCCTCATTCCATTACCTACTTCATTGCCACTCTTTTTTATTTTTTATTTTGAGTACTACTGACTCTGTTACAATGTAGTATCTATTCATTGCCACTCTTAAGATCAACAACCTTGATTTTTTGTTTTTTTTTTATTTTTAAAACTTTATTATGATTTTCAAAAAAAAAACTTTATTATGATTATAGGTTCATACATAACGTCATAACCAAACATTATTACATCAATATTGATAATCATTCTAATTTCATTCTACTAGCAAAGCAAAATACGTTCATCAAAACCTATTCGAATTACCTAATATTTAATTCTAATTGCAATTCAGATTCCCATGTTCAAACCCAATACACCCTTAGTAAAAGAACAGGACAGTGGACGATGGATGTTAAGTACGTCACCCACTAAATGTATATTGAACGTATAAACAAACTCATGTCAAATTTTCCATTCACGTGGAAGAAAGTGTTCTAATATGATTTATTTTTAATTTTTTTTTTCTGTGTCATATCAAACCTTAATTCATGCTTGAAAAATCAATACACTAGGTATTCTGACTAGTCTCATCATGCATATGATCTGTTTTTTAATTGTATATATATATATATACATATATATATATAGTATATGTATATATATGTATATGTATATATATATATATACACATATATATAGAAGTTGGCTCGTATGCGGACTCTAGTTTAGATGCGGTCATGTGGCCTAATGTTTACCGCTGGATTCGCTCAATCTAACGGTGATAGGACTTTCTTGATTTTGGAATGTTTATTTCGCATTTAGTAAGTATGGGGTGTTTTGGTAATTACATTTAATATTCACCGCATGCATATAAGTCCGTTTATTTAGTTAAAATACCGCGGATTGTAGGAGATCGTCGTATCGGGGAGAAGATCGCGATTGCAGAAGATGCGATTGAAGATCGCAGATTTCGGAGGCTATCGCAGCTGGAGGAGATCGCGATTGGAGCTTGGTATGTCGTTGTGTTTTCCGGCGTGTTTATAATCGGCTTGTTTATTGGTATTAAGTTTTACGGATTTTGAAATATGTTTCAATTCTGTAGTTCAATTCTTTGTTATTGTTGTGTGGTTTTGATGTTTTTTGATCTGTTTATGTTGTAATGGTGGTTTCGGCAATGTGATATTATTTTCCGGTGGTCTTGGATGGTGGTATGTAATAGTTTGGTTGTGTGTTTTGTAGGAGATATGGTGTAATTCTTGGTGAATTGTGGTGTATAAGTAGTTGTTGTTATGGTTTGGAGTTATCCGATATTATGATGTGTATTGGTGCGTTTTGTTATACATTGTGGTGTTTTTATGCTGGTATGGATTTGTAATATTTTTTTCATTCTGTTATATTTGCATTGTTTTAATTGGTGAGTAGGTTTGAATATGGACTCTGCTAGTGGTGGTGTGATGAAGGTTATTCCACAGACATTGGTGTAGAAGGTAGTGCATGTGATATGGAAATATCTCCTGGCATGACTAAGTATTGGCGTCCAAACTGTGCTGAAAGTTTGAAGCCTCACGTTG
>NC_044930.1:26540352-26556625 GCF_003576645.1 Ipomoea triloba | reverse complement strand
ACAAAAGCCCAAAAACTCTTAGTAACGTAGAATACACACAGCATTGTAATAATACACCACCACTATTCGTAAAATTTTTAAATGTTTCACATATGTAATTAAACGCACCACAATATGTAATAACACCACATACTACTACATGCACAACTTCAAGTATTTAAGGGCATGTCTACTATTATGGCATATTCATCACAAGTGTGGCATCTCTTGATTGCTTTGCACACTTGCTTGCAGCTCTTTCCCTTGCGCTCTTCAAGCGCTTACCACTACCCTTGTTCTTAGCTTGGACAGGGTCGTGCACATCCACTGTCGAACCCATAGACACATCTCACAAAACGAATTAATCACACTTTGCTTGCTACCAACAGCACCCCATTCCCATTCTCACTCCCATCCTGTAGAAATATTTGCCTTTGCTCATTAATAACACGTCGTAACTGTGACAAACGGTCAATATTACCATCAGCCAACCCACACAAGCATAAATATCAGACCACATAAGATTGGTAAGCACCCTAACATTCTCCACTTTAGCAGATTGATCAACAAGTGTACCATCAATATGAAATATTGGTGCAAACATGCACCCTTTGTCCACCGATGCACCAAATACCTAGAAGGAATACTCTCAAGTCCACGATCTTTAAAAACAAAAAAAAATATGCTTACACAACAACCCCATACGCTCAAACATCTTGCAAGAACAACTTGCACAATAATCATTTAAAGCTAACTGCACACGCCATGTCCTATGGTCACCATCTTTTATCACATATGACACGCAACCATCAATATCAGTCAAAGACACCACTTGACAAGAAAAACAAGCCGAACAAATCTCTTCTTGAATGTCATAAAATATAGAAATTGTGTAAACAGCCATGGCATGCCGCTCCAAGGCCAATGGTGTCTTCAAAACTGGAAAGCAAGCTTCAATCAGCATTCAATTTTGCTTGGGCATGCCGCTGTGCACCAATAGCAGTGTCATAGTGCACCAGAAACTCAACCAAACTAGAATGTCCATTAGAGAAACTGCCAAAAAAAATTTTGAGACTCCGATCTAGACGTGTCCTAACTAAACCGGCCATAAAATCATCATGAAAGTATGGAGGTGCCCAAAATGTACGGGACTCAAACAAGTAACGAAACCAACCATTATCACCCAACCCATATTCCTCCATAATATGATTCCATCGCAACTCAAAGGCATTGGGATCAAGTGAATTATCCCAAACAATGCCATTCAACTTCCTCCTAAACACCTCATCTTTTGATAAAACTGGCCAACCTTCTCTCCCACCTTACACATTATATGCCACATACAAAATCTATGTTTTGAGGCACCAAACACTTGAGCAACAGCAACCTTCACAGCTGGATCTTGATCTGTAACAACACAAATAGGATCATGGCCCATTATTTTCTTAAAGCTCTCCAAAAGCCAAACGTATGAGTCTATGTCTTCCTTCGTAAGCAACCCAGCACCAAAGGTGATACATCTCTTATGATTATCAATGCCAGTAAATGGGACAAAAACCAAATTATACCTTACATAAGGAAAACAAAAAAAAAAAACAGTTAGCACAATAACACGTCTCAGAACGCACCATAGAGAGCATACAATAATACACCACTACTCTATATAAATGCACAACACAAAAAATATTACTAACCTGTTGGTACGGTATGTAGCATCAACGAAACAACATCACCAAACAAAGAAAAATTCTTCCTGGATACTGCGTCCCGCCAAGAAACCCTTGAAAGCTGATCACCATCATCAACATCGTATTCAAAACCAAATGCTTCACACAATTCACGCCTTTTAAACAATGTATCTATGAACAATTGAGCATCACCATTTAAAATGTACGCCATCAAATCACGTTTGAAGTTTTTAAAGTCCACACCTGTAGCCCCAACATTAGAATACTCACCAACAATCTCCTTAAACAACCTATACGACCGAGTAGGACCAATGTTTGCTCGAACACAACTTGCAACAAAAAGTTGATGCCCAGCATCAAGATTACGATTAACCTTTAAAAATTGCTTAGCAATAATTGAACACATAGAATGGGTATGGTGTTCCTCAAAAAAATGCACACGATAGCAACCATTAGGAATGACCTTAAACACCACTTTAGCCTTACACCCAACCCTATTTGTCAACCTACGTCGCTTCACAACATTGCTTTGTGTGGTAGAAGAAGTACTAGACGAACTCTTCTTGAACCCCTCACGACTACATACAACCTGCTTCAAAACAACACCGCCATCCCTACCCTTCCGAGTTGTGCTCTGCCTACAATCAAAACCCACGGAGCCAGCATATTGTTATAAAAACCAAAAGCAGTATCCAAGGAAACAAACTATTGCCAATTGTGTGAAGCATTTGGTTTTGAATACGATGTTGATGATGGTGATCAGCTTTCAAGGGTTTCTTGGCGGGACGCAGTATCCAGGAAGAATTTTTCTTTGTTTGGTGATGTTGTTTCGTTGATGCTGGCAATAGTTTGTTTCCTTGGATACTGCTTTTGGTTTTTATAAACAATATGCTGGCTCCGTGGGTTTTGATTGTAGGCAGAGCACAACTCGGAAGGGTAGGGATGGCGGTGTTGTTTTGAAGCAGGTTGTATGTAGTCGTGAGGGGTTCAAGAAGAGTTCGTCTAGTACTTCTTCTACCACACAAAGCAATGTTGTGAAGCGACGTAGGTTGACAAATAGGGTTGGGTGTAAGGCTAAAGTGGTGTTTAAGGTCATTCCTAATGGTTGCTATCGTGTGCATTTTTTTGAGGAACACCATACCCATTCTATGTGTTCAATTATTGCTAAGCAATTTTTAAAGGTTAATCGTAATCTTGATGCTGGGCATCAACTTTTTGTTGCAAGTTGTGTTCGAGCAAACATTGGTCCTACTCGGTCGTATAGGTTGTTTAAGGAGATTGTTGGTGAGTATTCTAATGTTGGGGCTACAGGTGTGGACTTTAAAAACTTCAAACGTGATTTGATGGCGTACATTTTAAATGGTGATGCTCAATTGTTCATAGATACATTGTTTAAAAGGCGTGAATTGTGTGAAGCATTTGGTTTTGAATACGATGTTGATGATGGTGATCAGCTTTCAAGGGTTTTCTTGGCGGGACACAGTATCCAGGAAGAATTTTTCTTTGTTTGGTGATGTTGTTTCGTTTGATGCTACATACCGTACCAACAGGTTAGTAATATTTTTTTCTGTTGTGTATTTTATATAGAGTAGTGGTGTATTATTGTATGCTCTATGGTGCGTTCTGAGACGTGTTATTGTTCTAACTGTTTTTTTTTTTTTGTGTTTTTCCTTATGTAAGGTATAATTTGGTTTTTGTCCCATTTACTGGCATTGATAATCATAAGAGATGTATCACCTTTGGTGCTGGGTTGCTTACGAAGGAAGACATAGACTCATACGTTTGGCTTTTGGAGAGCTTTAAGAAAATAATGGGCCATGATCCTATTTGTGTTGTTACAGATCAAGATCCAGCTGTGAAGGTTGCTGTTGCTCAAGTGTTTGGTGCCTCAAAACATAGATTTTGTATGTGGCATATAATGTGTAAGGTGGGAGAGAAGGTTGGACCAGTTTTATCAAAAGATGAGGTGTTTAGGAGGAAGTTGAATGGCATTGTTTGGGATAATTCACTTGATCCCAACGCCTTTGAGTTGCGATGGAATCATATTATGGAGGAATATGGGTTGGGTGATAATGGTTGGTTTCGTTACTTGTTTGAGTCCCGTACATTTTGGGCACCTCCATACTTTCATGATGATTTTATGGCCGGTTTAGTTAGGACTACGTCTAGATCGGAGTCTCAAAATAATTTTTTTGGCAGTTTCTCTAATGGACATTCTAGTTTGGTTGAGTTTCTGGTGCACTATGACACTGCTATTGGTGCACAACGGCATGCCCAAGCAAAATTGAATGCTGATTATGAAGCTTGCTTTCCAGTTTTGAAGACACCATTGGCCTTGGAGCGGCATGCCGTGGCTGTTTACACAATTTCTATATTTTATGACATTCAAGAAAAGATTTGTTCGGCTTGTTTTTCTTGTCAAGTGGTGTCTTTGACTGATATTGATGGTTGCGTGTCATATGTGATAAAAGATGGTGACCATAGGACATGGCGTGTGCAGTTAGCTTTAAATGATTATTGTGCAAGTTGTTCTTGCAAGATGTTTGAGCGTATGGGGTTGTTGTGTAAGCATATTTTTTTTTGTTTTTAAAGACAGTGGACTTGAGAGTATTCCTTCTAGGTATTTGGTGCATCGGTGGACAAAGGGTGCATGTTTGCACCTAATATTTCATATTGATGGTACACTTGTTGATCAATCTGCTAAAGTGGAGAATGTTAGGGCGCTTACCAATCTTATGTGGTCTGATATTTATGCTTGTGTGGGGTTGGCTGATGGTAATATTGACTGTTTGTCACAGTTACGACGTGTTATTAATGAGCAAAGGCAAATATTTCTACAGGATGGGAGTGAGAATGGGAATGGGGCTGCTATTGGTAGCAAGCAAAGTGTGATTAATTCGTTTTGTGAAGATGTGTCTATGGGTTCGACAGTGGATGTGCACGACCCTGTCCAAGCTAAGAACAAGGGTAGTGGTAAGCGATTGAATAGCGCAAGGGAAAGAGCTGCAAGCAAGTGTGCAAAGCAATCAAGGAGATGCCACACTTGTGATGAATATGGCCATAATAGTAGGACATGCCCTTTAAATACTTTAAGTTGTGCATTGTAGTATTGTATGTGGTGCGTTTTATTACATATTGTGGTGCGTTTAATTACATATGTTGAAAGATTTAAAAATTTTACGAATAGTGGTGTGTATTATTACAAATGCTGGTGTATTCTACGTTACTAAGAGTTTTTGGGCTTTTGTGGGGAATTGTGTGTTTTAGAGCGGCAACTGGTGCATTTTAAATCGAATAGTGGTGTGTTTTACTTATATTGGTGCTTTCCATGTGATCAACTGTAGGAATGGTGTGTTCACTGGTGCAATTTATTACGAATAGTGATGTGTATTATTACAAATGCTGGTGTATTCTACGTTACTAAGAGTTTTTGGGGTTTTTTGGAAAATGGTGTGTTTTAGAGCGGCAACTGGTGCATTTTAAATCGAATAGTGGTGTGTTTTACTTATATTGGTGCTTTCCATGTGATCAACTGTACGAATGGTGTGTTCACGTATTTCACTGGTGCAATTTATTACGAATAGTGGTGTGTATTATTACAAATGCTGGTGTATTCTACGTTACTAAGAGTTTTTGGGCTTTTTTGGAAAATGGTGTGTTTTAGAGCGGCAACTGGTGCATTTTAAATCGAATAGTGGTGTGTTTTACTTATATTGGTGCTTTCCATGTGATCAACTGTAGGAATGGTGTGTTCCCGCATTTCACTGGTGAAATTTATTATGAATAGTGGTGTGTATTATTACAAATGCTGGTGTATTCTACGTTATTAAGAGTTTTTGGGCTTTTTTGGAAAATGGTGTGTTTTAGAGCGGCAACTGGTGCATTTTAAATCGAATAGTGGTGTGTTTTTAACATATGCTTCTAAGCATGCATAAGTTCATTAACCATGTGCCAAACAGTACTGTCAAATATACTAACAACCACAACCTACCCAAAAGCTTTAGTAGACATATCAACTAATAACTATAGTCATACTGTTGTCCCAATTGTCACCAATTGTCAACCAAAAAGCATTGTGCAATCAATATTGTCAAAGTAGTCACCAACAGATTATGAGATAACAAACTTACCTTAAAAGTCAGCATTCCAACCCAAATTCTGCTGCTGCTTGTATGTTCCGTGCTTTGTGCTCTTTCAGATCTGACATCACGAGTGCAGTCAAGTACTTCACTCTTAAAGCATTCAACTGGTCCTTGTTTTCTTTCTCCAACCCACAGTCCCAATGCTCTGGTAACTGGCCTCTGAATGTTTCCATATGGCGCATGAGGAATACACCACAATCAATCTTGTTTTTGTTATCCCTCCAACCCATTTTCATCCTCTTCAATTTCAACTTTTGAATTTTGTTAGCTTTGTAAGTCGATTTCAAACCAGTCAGGAACATGAATAGGAATTGTTGCTGCATATAATAAAAGGCATAGATAATTTAGTGACTGAATAAAGTTTTTGTGTATCAAAAAAGGAAGAGGTCAGTGTGTTACCAATCTTTTAGGCACATCTCCATATTTGTCTTCGGTTTTGGAAACCGAATTAGGCACATCTCCATATTTGTCTTCGGTTTTGGAAACCGAAGATGAGTCATCTCCATATTTGTCTTCGGTTTTGGAAACCGAAGATGAGTTGTCTATTGCATCAAATCTCTTTTTGGAAACCGAAGATGAGTTGTCTATTGCATCAAATCTCTCACAGAGTGGGTCAAAATGAATCAGGTAGTAGTGCTGAGATGCTATTATTGGAAATAGAAACTATTATAGGAAAAAAACGTGTTAAAATATGTACCAAATAGTAGAATGTACCAAGCAATATCTAACGCTTACGTGTTGAATGTTATGCCATCTTGTCTCCGCTGCAAAGGTCTTGTCCACGATGTAGCTTTCATTGAATTTCTTATACCTCTCACCATCATCTCCTAGGGGATTCACAACTGTGTAGAGCTGTAATTTAAATGTTATTATTGTTAGAACTTGTAGTTTTTTAAGTATGTAATTACTTTTATAATTTTAACTTACAGTTGTCCAAGTTGAAGCAAACAGTCTTGCTGAAAGCCGGTCTTCCTCATTATGGTTCAGAATAGCTGCCCAAGCATCAATGATACTAGTGGGGAGCTCGGTGTTCGGCTTAAATGAAAGCATATCAGACCAGTGGATAACCCTTGATTCAAATCTGAATAATTCTTGGGCCCTGGAAACAGATATGCACAAGCTTAGAAAATGCACTAGTTTTCATGTTAAAACACACTGCTTGAAAAACACCAAATGCAACTATTCTCGCAAAAATTCATCACCATGTGTATTAAAACACACTATTCCATGTATACAATGCACCACTGACCCAATTTCAACACTACACACACCATGATACCCAAACACACCTAGTCAATTCTAATATGCATCAAGTAAAGACTTACGGATCAGGGTTAGGATTTTCTAACTACGGATCAAGGTTAGGATTTTCTAACACCCACTTCCTTATTGCATCCTTAGTTGCATTGATTGGTGCATTTACATCTATTATTGAGAGGCGCTGCCGCGGCCGAACTGGGGAGTATTCCACTACTGGCCTTTTCCCCTGGTCTTTTGGGGGTATTTCTGGGGGATTTGATGCACTGCCTTGTTGGATTTGATCTGGTGTGACCTGCTGTGTTCAATTATTAGTTTTTTTTTCACTTTCTTTTCTGTGTGGAATAATTATAGACAGTTGCATTACCTCATCAGCTTGGGCTGTAGTGGCAACTTCTCTTGCCTGAGCTCCTTCACCTTCATTAGCTCTGTCTTCACTTCCCTTTCTTCCTTCAGCTGTCTCATCTCCAAGAGCTCCATCATCAGCTACTTGATTTTCCTCTCTTTCCTTGCTCTGTTCACATTCATTGTACTCTCTTGCCACAGTATTGACATCATCCCAACGTTGAGTTTGCTCCTCTTGTGTCAATCCAAGGCTAAATGAAGGGACGTCATTCAGATAAGTCCTTTTTTGCACTGCACGCACGATCTCGTCAACTGCATTGAGGAATTCTGGGTTACCCCAAAATGCGTCTTCTTGCTGTGAGAAAGTTAGATGTTGGTCTTCTTGAGCTTTGAAACCCAGCAGTTGTCGTGCAGTTTCAAACATCTTCTTAAACCTATCATCTTCCAGGATTGCAGTTGGTGCGTTCTCAACTAGCCTTGCTACTTTTAACAGCCCCGTTGCAATTGTCCTTGTGTTGCTGGTGATTTCATTAATAAAACCCTGTATATACACCAATAAGTGATTACACAGCCATTAAAACACACCAACAGGTATTAAGATATGCACCAACATACTCAAATACAACTACTTACACAAAATGCACCATCATACCCATTAAAATACACCATTAAACCTACTAAAATACACTAGTTCACAAATTAATTTACACCAGTAAGTAACCATACACCAATGCAGCTACTATTGTAAAATGCACCAGTATTAGTAATATAATACACCATTCTACCTAATGAGTAGACTGTTGTATAATTTGACATATTTTAAGATTTTTTAAAATGTTCAACACTGCATAACAACAATTCACCATGAGTGTGTTTGTAGATAGGTGTTTACCTGTAATCCTTCCGGCAAGGGGGCATCATCTTCTTGTGGCTGTTGGTGCTGTGGTGGCTGTGGGACATCAGGTACTGGAATTGATGGATTCCACTCCTCAGGTGGTGCAGGTGCATTTTCAAGCCTCAAGGCAGTATCAACATGCCAATATCCAAATCCTCCTGACTTTATCTCATCACGCTCTCTTTTAGATAGCAGCTTGAATGTCCAATTTTTGATGGCTGGGAAGCTTCTTGGCACTATGCGTCTGAAAAGCACCACACGGTCCACATATAATATCTGCATATTATGTTTGAGAGTAGTAATAGTTGGATTGCTTTGATTGTTAAAGGTTTCAGAGGTAATGGGAGTAGTTTTACCATGAGGAAGAGAATTGGTCCTCCATAGAGCTTGTATGCGCTCTTCATCCACACCTGCTTGCTATTGATCAATGCATTGATGACCAGCTGACTCCAATTCAAATTTTGTATATTGCCCACATCAAGGAGGTGGTCAATATAGTTTTGTGTCACATATCCATTGACCATTGGATCTACTAATACACTCATCACCAGCAGGGCAAAATGGCGCTTGAACCATGGATCAGCAGCATCAACTTCTAGCATTTTCCTTTTAAATGCTTTTGGTGTGATATATGCAGTTGCTTTTTCAAAGAACCACCTCCATTCTTTCAATATTTCTGGCATTGCCTTCACTGTTCTCTTTGTTATTTCAATATTTCCCTTTGGCAGGCCTAGAACTGCAGCAACATCATCGGCAGTTATATGGATAGTCTGTCCATTTTGGAGCTTTAATGTGCAGCTTCTTGGATTGAAGTTTTCGACTAACCATAGCCGCATCTGGCGCGGTAAGTTGGTGATTTGTAGGTCTAGAAGACTGCCTAACCCAATGTTCTTTACATCTTGGCGCTGCGCAAGGTTTAGTTGCTCCACAGCAGTGGATAGTATTTTTGGAAGTGCCCTAATTTTTAGTCCATCATCATCTGCCCTTGTGGTGTTATCCTCAGCATCCGTTTCCTCTGGACTGTCAACCTCCTCTGCTTGGGCAGGTTGTTCTTCTTCAATCTGCTCTTGTTGGTGCTGTTGTGCCTCTTCAGTGGGTTGTTCCTCTAGTTGCTCTTGTCCGGGCTCTGCAGTGGATGTTCGGGGCTCTTTGCTTGTTGATGTGTTTTCTTCATCTATTGCCTTTCGCTTGCTACCTGCATGAGATTTTTTAATTGAAATATAGGTGTACAGACATGAACTCTGATATACACTTATATCTATTTGCATTCTAACAGTAAAAACATATAATACTGACAAAAAATGCATCAAAACTTATTATAATATACACCTATTAACCAGCATACACCAATAACACATAGTACCATAAAATGCACTAGCATTAGTAACAGAATACACCACTTAACTAACTAAATTGCACCAGTACTCAGATTAACCACCACACAATTTATGGAACCACTCTTACCCACCACATATGAAATGGAACCACTCTTGTAAAATCATCATCAACTTCTATAATAAATCACAGTATTACACGTACCAATATACACTTATCTCTATTTGCTTTCTAACAGTAGAAATACATAATACTCACAAACAATGCACCAAAACTTATTATAATATACACCTCTTAACCAGCATACACCAATAACACATAGTACCATAAAATGCACTAGCATTAGTAACAGAATACACCACTTAACTAACTAAATTGCACCAGTACTCAGATTAACCACCACACAATTTATGGAACCACTCTTACCCACCACATATGAAATGGAACCACTCTTGTAAAATCATCATCAACTTCTATAATAAATCACAGTATTACACGTACCAATATACACTTATCTCTATTTGCTTTCTAACAGTAGAAATACATAATACTCACAAACAATGCACCAAAACTTATTATAATATACACCTCTTAACCAGCATACACCAATAACACATAGTACCATAAAATGCACTAGCATTAGTAACAGAATACACCAATTAACTAACAAAATTGCACCAGTACTCAGATTAACCACCACACAATTTATGGAACCACTCTTACCCACCACATATGAAATGGAACCACTTTTGTAAAATCATCATCAACTTCTATAATAAATCACAGTATTACACGTACCAATATACACTTATCTCTATTTGCTTTCTAACAGTAGAAATACATAATACTCACAAACAATGTATTAGGACTCTCTGAGTTTGAGTCACGATAGGACTAGCTATCCTACTCTACCTGAAACTCCCCTAGTATATATATCTCTTATTCCTCATCATTGTAATTGTTCAATTGAATCAATACAATATTCAGTTCTCATCTGGTATCAGCTAGCCTAGGTTTATTTTCCAATGGATGACGGCTCTGTTAATTCTTCCGAGCGGACCGTTTCTGATGCAGCTATTTCTTCTGCGGTTTCTTCAGCAGCCGCTTCTCTGTCTGCTGCGCATCACTATGTTAGCATTAAGCTAACGAACAAGAATTTCTTGTTTTGGAGGACACAGGTTATTCCGTTTCTTCGTGGGCACGACCTCATGGGTTTCGTTGATGGCACGAACTCTTGCCCTAATCGTTTTCTTCCCGTTTCTGAAGGCTCCTCCGCTGCTGCTGCTCTACCCAACCCGCTGCATGCTCCATGGGTGCGCCAAGATCAGGCGGTCCTTAGCATGTTAATCTCTTCACTTTCGTCGGAAGTTATGTACCTCGCAATTGGTTGCACTACGTCGCGTGATCTGTGGTTGGCGCTTGAGCAGGCTCTCGCTTCTTCCAGTCAAGCTCGGATTATGCATATTCTTGGACAGCTGCAAACAATACGCCAAGGTGATGCCTCCGCCGTCGACTACATTGCTCGTGCGCAAGTTATGGTGGAAGATCTAGCTCTTGCTGGCCGTGCGGTTCCTTTGGAGGATCAGAATATGTGTATTTTCAGAGGTTTACGTCCAAAATATCACTCTATCGTAGCCTCTTTGAATGTTCGAGGTCAGCCGGTGCGTCTTCCCGAACTCGCCGATCTCCTTGGCTCGCATGAGTTCGCTACCGGTGATAGCTATGGCAGTGTTCCAGCCCCTGCAGTTGCGACTTTTGTTGGCCAGCGTGGTAGTGGAGGTCGGTCGCGGTCTTGGCGTGGCGGATCGAATCGCCGCGGTGGGAATCAGTCACGTGGCGGTGCTGTTTTCGCCGACCAGCAGCAGCAGGGCGGTGGTGTGCAGCGTGGACGTGGCTCGCATGGCGGTGGCAGGTCACGTGGGCGACGTGGTGGTAATTGGCAGCCTCAATGCCAATTATGTGGCAATTATGGCCATCTTGCACCAACTTGTTTTTCTTTAATTGGCCGTGGACTCCAAGCTCATTTAACATATGCTGGGGATGCGCCGAATCTTGTGTCTGACTCGCATCTTGGGATTCCAGACACTGGGGTGACAAATCACGCGACCCCTGATATTGCTGCGCTCTCTACATCTGAAGAGTACACTGGTGGTGATGCTCTTCGAGTTGGTGATGGTACATGTTTGCTTATTAGTCATACTGGTCATGGTTCTTTTTCTACCCCGTCTAAAGTATTTAGGATGTCTGATATTTTACATGTTCCTGGTTTGTCTTCCTCTCTTTTATCTGTGCAACGCTTTGCAAAAGATAATAAAGTCTTTTTTGAGTTTCATCCATCCTTTTTTGTTGTGAAGGATATAGCAACCAAGGCAATTCTTCTTCGCGGCAATAGTTGCGGTGGTCTCTACACGTTGCCCATTCCGAAAAACAGTCCCCGTGCGTTTATCTCGTCCCGTGCTTCCTCTTCCGTATGGCATGATCGTTTGGGACATCCTCATCAACGAGTCTTAGATCGTATTCTTCCTTTTTGTTCTGTTAGTGGTTCTAGTCGCAATAATCGTTGTACTTCTTCTTTGTGTTCTGCGTGTCAATTGGGCAAGTCTACTCGTTTCCCTTTGCCACGTGTAGACTCTGTTAGTTCGAATATTCTTGATTTGATTTATACTGATATTTGGGGACCAGCTCCTGTTTTGTCTTCTTCTGGTTATCGTTATTTTGTTCTTTTTGTTGATGACCATTCTCGTTACACGTGGTATTATCCTATGAAATTGAAGTCTGACTTGTATGTCATTTTTGACAAGTTTCGTGCCTTAGTTGAACGGTCATTTAATCTCAAAATTAAGGCTAGTCAGTCGGACTTAGGAGCTGAATACAAAAAGTTACATACTGTTCTTCTTCAGTTAGGGATTAATCATAGACAATCCTGTGCCTACACTCATGAACAGAATGGTCGTGTTGAGAGGAAGCACAGGCATATTGTCGAAACTGGTCTTACTCTTATGGCCCGTGCGTCTGTTCCATCTCGTTTTTGGGACTTTGCTTTTGAAACTGCTGTTTACTTGATTAATAGAATGCCATCTAGTGTTTTGCAGAATTCCAGTCCTCATTTATTGTTACATAAATCTTCTCCCTCATACTCTTTTCTTCGTGTGTTTGGTTGTCTTTGTTATCCTCACTTGCGTCCTTATAATCGTCACAAAATGTCGTATCGGTCATCTCCTTGTGTCTTCTTAGGTTATCCTGAGTCTTTTAGGGGGTACAGATGCATGGACTTAACGACTAATAAGATTTATATCTGCAGACATGTACACTTTGACGAGAATGTGTTTCCCTTTGTTAGTAGGGTTGCTGTGCCATCTCCTCCCTCTGTGCAGAAGCCGTGGGCTGAATCGGTTTTACAGGTATTGCCATCTTCTCTTGCTGATCCTGCTCAGGCTGATTCTCCTGTCACCACCACTGCTGCTCCTACTCGTCAAAGAGGACGACCCCGTGGCAAGTCCACACGTCCGACTGCTCGCTCCCATGCAATGGCTACGAGGAGTCGGTCTGTGGCTCCACTTTTGGCTCTCTCTGCTCAGGCCTGTCCTACCGAGCCCACTTGCTACACTCAGGCAGTTAAATTTTCTGAATGGCGAGAGGCAATGGATCTGGAGTTCAATGCACTTTTGCACAATCAGACTTGGGTTCTAGTTCCTCCTCGCCCAGGTATGAATGTGATTGGGTGTAAGTGGGTTTTTCGTACTAAACGTAAAGCTGATGGTTCAATAGAGAGGCATAAGGCGAGACTTGTGGCGAAAGGGTTTAATCAAGTTCCTGGTTAGGATTTTTTTGACACCTTTAGTCCGGTTGTGAAACCCACTACAGTCAGATTGCTTTTGAGTTTGGCTATTTCCTCAGGTTGGGTGGTTAGGCAGCTTGACGTACACAATGCATTTTTGAATGGTGATTTGGCTGAGACTGTTTATATGCGTCAACCACCCGGGTATGCTGATGCTCAATTGCCTGATCACGTTTGTCTGTTGAAGCGTTCCTTATATGGCTTAAAGCAAGCTCCACGAGCTTGGTTTAATCGGCTGCATACTTTTTTACTCTCTGTTGGGTTTATAGCTTCAAAGACTGATGTGTCATTATTCTATTACTCTCGTGGTTCTGCATGTGTGTATCTTTTAGTATATGTTGATGACAATTTGGTAATGGGGACTAATGAGCTACTAGTGTCTGATTTACTCTCTAAACTGTCTAATGCTTTCAAAATTAGAGATCTTGGTGAACCTGGTTTCTTTCTTGGAATTGAGCTAGTCAAAACTAGCAATGGTGTTATTCTTTCTCAGCAGCGGTACATGTCAGACATCTTGAAACGGGCTGGAATGACTGGTTGTAAACCTCTCGCCACTCCTATTTCTACATCGAAAACTCCATTGCTTAATTCAGATTCATATGAAGATCCAACGAAATACAGGAGTTTGGCTGGTGCTCTCCAGTATCTCACAATTACACGGCCAGACTTATCCTTTGCGGTCAATCAATTATGTCAACATATGCATGCTCCAACATTGTCTCACTGGGAGCAGCTAAAACGAGTGCTCAGGTATGTCAAAGGCACCCTCTCATTCGGCTTGCGTGTAACTCAGTCAAATTCTAGAGAGCTTCATGCTTTCTCTGATTCTGACTGGGCTGGTTGTCCTGAGGACCGTAAATCTACTAGTGGGTATGCAGTGTTTCTTGGCACCAATCTTATCTCTTGGGTGTGCAAGAAACAGAAGACAGTTGCAAGATCATCCACGGAAGCTGAGTATAAAACCTTGGCTGATGTTTGTGCTGAGGTCATATGGATCATGTCCTTGCTGCGTGAGATCAAAATTGATGGCATCCTTACTCCCAAACTATGGTGTGACAATCTTGGTGCTACTTATATGTGTGCGAATCCAATTTTTCATGCAAGAACTAAGCACGTGGAGATTGACTACCACTTTGTTAGAGATAGGGTTGCCAATGGAGATATTCAGGTTAACTTTATTTCCACAAAAGATCAATTAGCTGATATCTTTACAAAAGCTTTGCCTAGTCCTAGATTTTCTTTTCTTAGGGACAAGCTTCAGGTTAGTAGTTTACCCTGCGCTTAAGGGGGAGTATTAGGACTCTCTGAGTTTGAGTCACGTTAGGACTAGCTATCCTACTCTACCTGAGACTCCCCTAGTATATATATCTCTTATTCCTCATCATTGTAATTGTTCAATTGAATCAATACAATATTCAGTTCTCATCCAATGCACCAAAACTTATTATAATATACACCTCTTAACCAGCATACACCAATAACACAGTACCATAAAATGCACTAGCATTAGTAACAGAATACACCAATTAACTAACTAACTAAATTGCACCAATTATACGTACCAAGATGCACCACTGGACAGATTAAAACACACAATTCCCCCCTCCCATAGCCAACAAAGTTAATAACATGGAAAGCACTGATATAAGTAAAAACACAGCAATCTACGACTTAAAATGCACTAGTCGACAGACTAAAACACACCATTTCACCCAATGCCTAAAAGCACATAGTCACTCAGAATGACATAGTCAGATATGTACAAATTCACACCCGTCTACGATTAAAAAGCAACACTGCAATGCTGGAATACACCATTCCATCCCTCGACACAACGATCCACCAAATACATACATTATTGCGAATTACAATAATAAAATATCTAATACGAACCAGATTAATGTTGATAATGCACAAACAACACATTACATGGTGGCTTAGTCTTAAATGCACTAAATATTTCCGATTTTTGACCTATTTTTGAAATAAAATGGTGTGTTTAGAGTGTTAGAGTATACCTTTGCGCTTCGTCATTCTCGATTTTCTAAAGCCGCCTTGTACGTTTTGTACGGAGAGTGTGAGAACGATCGGTGTCTTTGATGGAGTTCTATGTCCTGCAGGTGTGTAGTGTTCGTGTTCTGTGCTCTGCGACTGGAGAAGTTTCGTTGTCGTCTTCCTAAAATTTTCTTCGTTGGAGATGTTTCTCGGGGGGAAGGGAGAAGTTTTGCTTTGGGATTGTGAGTTTCTCGGGGGGAAGGGAGAAGTTTTGCTTTGGGATTGTGAATGACGACGTGAGTGGGTTTACACCGGTTTGAAATTTTCTGAATTCACAAATTTACCCTTCATTCACGGCGCGCTTTTTAGATTGTAGCAGCAATGTGGACCGATGAATTATCTAATCTAACGGTGTGTATTTGGCCACACAGCCGCATGTGATCTCTATATATATATATATATATATTGTAGAATAAAAACTAAGAATTTACTAGTCTTGCTCCAATATTTAGCACATTAAGTAAAATATTAACCGCGTGTTTGGTAAGTGGAATAGGTCGGGAATGAAATATCATTCTTGAGAATAGACCTATATTCCACTGTTTGGTTCGTCATTCTATTCCTAGGGGACCCTCTAATATTAGCTATTCCCAAGTATTTGGGAATAACTTTTATACTAGAATACTGAAAATACTCTTTTATATTATATTATAATTCTTTATATATATATATATATATATATATATATATATATATATATATATATATATATATATATATATATATATATATATATATA